>NC_081782.1:9203840-9246340 GCF_963082965.1 Carassius carassius | reverse complement strand
TTTTGAGGATGAAACACCAGAGCACAATTTGAATACAGTTGTACATCTTTCCTTTTATTAATGCTTGGATTAACATGACTGGGGGTTTTGTCAAGGGAGTCTTTACTAGAGCCCAGGGAGCAGTTCTGTGTGACAGTAATAGTCCTCAGTTAATATACTTGAGTGATGCAGATTTCTTAGAGTTGGAAAGCAGAACAAAGGGGGTTTATTTGAAGCGTGAACACAAAGGTAGAATTGTAAAGTGGAGGGTGTAAACGGGAGGGTAGGAGCCACTCGAGATGAAAGCCATGTTATTTGACACAGCGCTGGCAGTGAATTAAAAAACAAAGGCAGTGGTGGGAGAATCCTCCCGACTTTTTGACAGGAGAAAGATGAGCCACTTTTACTTTCCTCCCATCCTGGCTTTCAGTCTCTCACACTGGAAAAACACTATTTGCTCTTGATATCATCTGTCTGTCCAGGCACCCTTGATTTCTTATTCCCTCCCTCTACATCGATTTTGCCAGACCGTAGGCTGCTAAAGTTCTTCTCCGGAAATCTTAAAAGTTGCTATTTTCAAGCCTTTGAAGGAAAATATATTAGTGAAAAGGATAATCATTGTGTAATATTTTTTGGAGTAATCTAAAAATGTTAGTAATAAATATTGTATCAACATTAATGTGGATATTTCAAAAATTAGATGTCATTTTAATTAGAGTAAAATCGACCGAAATTAATGAATATGATTAAATATCTTCTAAATTAAAGAAAAATGGGAAACCCAAACTTCTCAACAGTAGAATACATTATCGTTAAAACTACAACAACAACAAAATAGATAAATAAAAAACCTAATAATAAATTAATTATTCCATTAATAAGGTTGAATAATGTACTATGGTGCCAAAAATAAATAATCAAATCCAGGTTTAATGTCAACAGACAGCCGTCATCCTCTAGGAATCCTTTAAGATGCTCTAGAGTTCAGTATTTTCCAACCAAACACTCTGAAAACACTATGTCTTGAAGTAGAACGAAGCATCTCTGAAGTTTCAGTCTGCTGCTTTGTTGACTCTCATGAACATGCATGCGCAACACAGTGCTGTGGAGGTAGGTAGGAGAGCATCCAGGCTCGAGGAAAAGTTCAAAAGCCTAAAATGGGTCCCTGCAGCACAGCAGAAAGGCCTCCTGAGAAAAAACAGCTCTGAGATTGAACAATCAAAGGACGGGACTCAGAGCTCCACTGAATGGAGCAGTATAACAAAATGGCATTTGAACAGATTCAGGCAATGTTCCTGTGAATGTGATATCAAGTCTTCAGGTGAATTATTCAGAGTGGCTATTCAATTAGAATTATTATCAGACCCAAAATGGCCTCTGAGAACGAGACAAGAATAGGATGGGAAAAGGAAAACCAAGATAATGAGAAGGTCACAGCCATAGAGTGAATACTAGAGTGAATGTTATCGCAGATAATGCCAAGCTCACGTGAACCTGCTAATATTTGGTGCATAGCTCTCCATTCAGTGTAAAACCCTGTCAGCGTGATAGATTGAAAGGAGTCTTGCCACTCTCTGCCATTTTCTTTCTTTCGCTTCTTGCATTGTGGGCAGCTGCACAGTACAAACTGACAAATCTCAGTGGGTTTTACAGTCTCCTGAGCTGCGGTTGCCAAGAAGTCACATTTTTCCATTCATCCAGGCCAAAGAATTGAGGTGACACTGAGAAGATATTCACACTGAGGAGTCACTTTGACAAGCAACCAACCGTTCAGAAAAAGAAAAATAATGAAGCGATCATTCATCCCCCAATAATGAAAATTCTGTCATTATTTACTCCGCTCCCTCAGTTCCTTTAAGTTGAACAGAAAAAGAAATTCTGAAGAATGTGACTTTCAATGCAATGCACTTAAGCTTTCAAGCTTCAAAAATTATGCAAAACAAAAGTATCAATGAGGTTCTTATGGCTTGCACAATATATTCAAAATCTTCTGAAATATAAGTCATAATACACAAATAATGTTTGCAGATCACTAAGACAGATTTAAGAATGAATCATTTAAACTGGTTTCACAAACTGGATCAACCTAATAATTAAGAAGATCTGACTCAAAAGAATAATTCATTCACAAATCACACTGCTTCGTCTTTATTGAATGCAACAAGTACAGCTAGGGCAGATTTCAAGATTATTAGTGAATAAGACTTAAAATATAGTACAGAAATCACTTTTTTAAATACTTTTTTTTTCAATCTGTCCATTTGCAAAGTATTCAGTCTCCATTTACTGTAATTGCATGGGGGAGAAGCAACCAGCACAGCCTTAAGAATTATTGTAGTAATCGCCAGCATGCTGTAAATGTGTTACATAGACATTAACTTGAAAATAACAGAATATTCCTTTAACATTTAACGATTCACACAGCAAACCTTCATTCTACCTGCTCTGACATGACGTACATTACTAAGGGGCCACCAGGTGAAAGAAAACAACATTTTATTCAGGAGGCCTTTAAGAACCATTTCACTTTAGTTAACTATTTCCAGTTAACTAAAATCTCTGCTGACTTTGAACAGGAAACAGGGGCACTGGGAAAGTGTCAATCATTATAATTGTTTGAATTTGTATTGACTTGTGATAAGAATAAAAAGAGATGTGGGTCAAAGCAAACACTTGAAGCCACAAGCTTGAAAGAACGAGAATCAAAGAGTGAGAGAAACAGAGAAAGAAAGAGAGTGGGGTGGGAGGACAAATGTGTACCTCAGCTGTTCTGGTGGGTTTTCCATTATATTTCTGAAATGGACTGAGCAGGCAAAAGAGCTTCTTTTCAGATAGCGCGCAGAGGCAGAAATGACTTATAATGAATGAACGCATCAGAATGGGATTCCTCAGCCATACTGCTCCGTTCACACCAAAAAAAAAGACTCTGAAGGAAGTTGCATAAGAAAATATGGTTAGAAGGAATTGTTGTGCATGACCCAACGTGACAGAGTCCACACCACAGAAAGAGCACAAACCTCTTTCAATACTTAAACAATTAAGACCCCAAACTTATATATTGTATTGAGCACATTTTAGCATAGAGCTTTACTCCTTCCATTGTGCCTCCCTCCACCTTTTTCTCCTACTCGTATTACTTTCAGGAATCAAGTTGAATCAGTCTTTGCAACTTAGAATTGAATTATGCATTCGTTAGTTCATGCATATGCATGGATTCCCGAAGTTCATGAATATCTATTACGTTGCCATTTACATTTCTTCCATTTTCCTAATACATAAAAATCTTACACTAATGAACAAATGGAAGGACTACAGCTTGTAGACAGAGAGCTAGCGATGTGCTAAATAAAAGAAAGGCGTACAGGCTTTCTAATTAGAGCTCGGAAACCATGCAGCACGATTTTAGAGTGATTCCTTTACGAACTTCAATGGAAAGCCGTGCGATTACATGAGAACTCATGTCTCTAGATGGATTCTCAAGAGAATCTAAACATTACCTCGGAAAACCAGATGGCGGGCGAGAAAGAAAGAAAGTATAAAAATATTGAACATTTTAAGATTTGCTAAAGATTACATTAAATATGGTTATTAAATTATTAGTGTAGTTAAAGAATTGCAGCTCAACTGTTGTTGAACCATTCAAAATCATGAGTATTTTATAACTTGGTGAGCTGCAGTTTTAAAGTAGCTTCTTCATCACTGGTACAATGGCAACCTTTCCACACCATGTAAAATGGCCAGAAAAGTAGAGAAGTTGATCGCCGAAAATGTGTGACAAAAATAAAGGATCCTGTTTTCAGGATTCTGACACCTCTTCAGCAGTTATCACAGGCTATTCACTACTGGTTCAGCACACATGCACACAGAGAGAAGAGAGATGGGGAAGTTGCCCAGAGGCAGTAGTGCCGTGGCAGTGAGCATCCGTTTAGCAGGAAGTCGGAGTACAGTTGACAAACAGCATCTGTGTGTGTGCATTTAATCCCCTCCTACCTCACACTCAGTGGGTGACCGTGTTCTAATAAGCAAGAGCACACAGAGATCCTGTATTTATGTATTAATAAAATCCCTCAGTAATAAACTAACACTCTGATACTAAACTTTCCCTGAGGGTAGAAAAGACCCAGGCTAGTTGTCACACTTTTTTTCTTTTTTACTCCAGTGAATATTTCTCAGGGAAGTTTGTTTTGAATGTCAGTACAGCATTGGCTACAAAAAGCTACTGAATACTTTAGTGCTGAGTAAAATGGGCAAAAAATTATCACAATATTTATTTTTTCCATATCAGTCAATATAAATTTTCACGATAAAATGTTAAATCTTTATTTCTTTCAAGTCCAATGGCAAGATTTTTGCTTCATAGTGAAAGTTCTAGAAACCAGATCATTAAACTACCTTGACAAAATAAACATCTTAATAGAAACTTCTTATTGTCTGCATGTTCTAATGAGTGATACAGTTTTAAGTCAAGAAGCATGTTTGCTTAATAATATTGCCTATTAATATTAATAATAATAATAAAAAAGACTTTTTTTGTCTCTTAGAAATGCACATTTGATAGTAGTAGCTGCTTAAGGTAGGGTGCAGATGTACATTTTTGTTCATTATCAAAACCAGTAACATCTGTAAAATTGTAGCAACGTCATTTTTATATGGTGAAATTTAATTAAATTGAAAAGGTTCAAATGTGCGCGGTTTCATTACGCTTCTGGCACATAGACATTATACTGATAATTTATCTCTTCATTGTTTTATGGCAACAAATTATAAATTATTTTGCCAAAGTTATCGTTATCGATTTATCACCCAGCCCTAAAATACTTCCACTGGCATCGCCTGCGGGAGTTGATGTGCAGTTCTGAGATTTGACTATATGGGTTAACATCACAATGGAACCCACCATTAAACAGATCAGGGATTCCCAAACTATATGTCAGTTGAACATCTTTGACTTTAAATATTTACTTAAAGTAACTGAGATTTAAAAGGTAATATTTCAATAATTTATCAATACATTTGCTTGTTCATGGTGTTGAATTTCAGTTAATGATCACAAAACATGGAAGAATTTATAATTTATTTGTTTCTGAGTGTTCTTGTGGCTCAGTGATAGAGCACTGCGTTAGCAGCGCAAAAGGTTGTGGGTTCAATCCCCAGGGGTCACACATAATGGTAAAAAATGCATAGCCTGAATGCACTGTAAGTCGCTTTGGATAAAAGCATCTGCTAAGTATAAATTAAGAATTAAGTTCATTATTAGCTTTTCATCAGGTCAAAAACACCCTGCAGTTCCCGTACAAACCCCCAGGGGTTTGCAAACCCTGGAAGAGACTATTTAGCTTTCCAGTTAAATTTAATAGTAAAACAATTGAATCAACTTTAGACTCAGGCTCTTATTGTTCTCAAGGTACAACTATTCTTTGTGATAACTAACTAACCCCGGTCTCCTCTACAAACCACCCCTGATTGAGTCACCTAAACAAAATCAGTTTTCCCATAACAGGCTTCACGTGTCTTCCAGAACAAACCGTGTCAAATACGTTCACACAATGGTGAGAAAATTGAACAGAGATGATAAAAATGTTGTGACTTTGTTTCCGAAGCTCCCAGAGTCGGTGTGCACTGATAGCGCTACCATTCAGATATTCAAGCTGGTTTGCATAGGGAACATGGCTGTTATTGTGTGAAAGCATTTTATCCCTTATTTGCGGATAATGACAAATCTCTCTCTCCACCCTCCCTCTCTTCCTCTCTCTCTCTCTCTGTCAGTCTCGTGCGGTGGTAGCCGGCTCTTTGGGTCTGCACAGATAAGCGGGTGATTCATCATGAGGCTGAAGGCTGCACACGGTGCGTTATCAGCCCCTTGCAAGGATCCAGTCTCACCGCACATGCTCTCTGTTTGGAAAGTGACCTGCTGCCTCCCGGGCCCAAATTACCATGACAACATTAGAATTATCCAAGCAAAAATGACAAGAGGCGAATTAATATATTTCACTCATGCTTAGACCACCCGGCATCCCCGTCGCAATGATCTGGTGCCAAATTCTTTATATACAATTCCATTATTGCAGGGAAAATTATGGCCGACCAAAGGCGACCTGATAGGGAAGGACTTTAATGAATGCAAACGAGTGGTCGGGCTTCTCCAGGTGAAAAAAATCTTAAGAGAAATGTGTGTGTGTCGATCCTTACTGAATATTGCAGGTTGTGCTTTAGTACTATCATATTTAATTCAATCAAGCAATAAATGTGTGTGTGTTTTTCGCCACTGATATAAGTGGGACGGCACTGTGAGAGTGTAATTGAGTCAAAAATAAATAAAGAGACCGTAATGACAAGATGGCGAGCTGTTCAGCAGGGCCGTGATTGAGTCAACGGAGCGAGGCAATAATAGCGCTTTCCTCTCTCTTTTCTCTCGCTATTGTCAGGATGAGAATATCATTGCAGAAAATTGCCTCGTAGGGAAAAATATATGAAACTGTTAACAAATGGAGTGGCAGCCCATCCTCTTCCTGACATTTGAAGAAAAAAATAAAAATCAAAAAGTCGAGGGGAAAGCAGACAGGAAGAGAAAGCAAATCGCAAACTCACTAACGATTTTGCAGTTATGACGTTATTTACGGTGAAAGCGATACAATGAGCTGGCTGCATCTCATGCTGTCTCCCTCCCTCTCCACTTGTGTCTCTCTCTCTTTGTAACACAAATGCAGGCTTGATGTGATAGCATCAAGTGAGGATGAGAGTGGTCCACTGAGGGGTAATGCGTTTTCTTTCAAGTCCTCCATCTTTTGAGCACAAATCTACTCCCGTGCACTTAAACAACTTTGGTAAAGGACAAGCATGACTATACAGTTTTTGACAAGAATCTAGTGTTGTCACGATACCAAAATTATTGTTTCGATACCGATACCTAGTCAAGAATTGCGATTTCGATACCTTTTCCATACTTTTCCTGAAAGGGGAAAATAACTCAAATATCATTGCTATGCTTTATTTTAAAACCGGGACAACATTCTAATCATATAACACACTAATAAATGAACATATGAACAGCATATATGTTAAACATTTGAACAAAATATGAAATTTTAAAATATAAAAAAAAAATTAGAGCAATGACATTCAAGGTAAAGACAGAATAAATTTAGCAGCATTATCTCAGTTATCATAAGAAACATAAGAGTAATAAATTCATCTTGATTCTGAACTTTGAATAAAAATATGAACAGCGATTATATTAAACAATGTTTCTGAACTCAGAAGATTAAATGTCAAAAGATAAATAATATCAATTTAAGCAATGGCATTCAAGTAAAAAAAAAAAAAGCAAATAAAATTTAGCAGCAATATCTCAGATATTGTAACTTATTCTGTCAGTTGTGCAACCTTTTCTTAAACCATTTTCAGAGGAGAAAACTCCGCCAGTGAGCTTTAATGAGCGTCATCTTTAATGAGCGTCATCTTTTTCTACCAGTCGTGGAGCGGCGGCCACAGTATCACTTGTGCTTGCACATGCAGCCTAGTGATGCGCGGGTCGGGTTTTTTTCCAACCCGTGGGTCCCGCTTTTATGAAATGATTTGGCCCGCTCCAGCCCGCAAATAAAGTAAAATTTCTTTACCCACCCCGACCCGCGCATCGGGGACATCACGGAAGATACGTTGCTACTTAGACCTTTGTATTGTAACCTTATCAAAGAACCTAATAAAATATGAAAATATATATTCCAAATATATGAAATTGCACTAGTGATCGTTCGTCCGTGAACGAATCTTTTAGGTGAACGAATTGTTCTCATTCAGGCAACCCAGTGACTTATATTTCTCGTTCACTGTAGTTCCTCCCTCCACAGCAGCGCGCGAGCGGAGAAGCGCAAGCGCGGCGCTATTGGCAGCGCATGCGCAGCTCGTGAACAGCTTTGTGAACGGTTTCATCCTCTCAAAGAGTTACTCAAGATGTGACGGAGCATGTGATTTGTTGAATGTTGTGAACGAATCCGCCCTTCACTGAACGAGATCGAGAGATCTTCTCATTCGTGAATGAGTTTAATGAACTGATACATCTCGTTTATGAATGAAATGAATGAGTATACAGGGTCAGTGAGCCAAGCATGTAAATCTTGATCAGCAATCAGCAGATACAAAGCGCAGTTATAGGTGCTGTGCAGATACGCTCGTTTTCATGTTTAGCATACAGAACATAACTCCACGTTTAATCCCAGATTAATGTGAATATTATATATGAACTGTCTTACCAAACAATTGAAATGTTAATCATGCAAGAAAACCTCGTGCTTTGTTCAGCTGAACAACTTATTTAAACGACTTAATGCGATTATGCACACATTTTAGTAAAGCCAAATCAGTTTAGTAAAGCCACTAATGCAGCCATCTCGCTGTAGTGCTTTTTTGCTGCCTGTGTGAAGAGAAAAACACAGACGTCCATAGGGAGGCACTGAAAGCGTGCGTTGCACACACCAACATGAAATACGTCTCTTACAAATCTGGAATGCAGTCATTCTTTGGAGTATCGATACTAATACATTTAGGAATCGTGACATTTTTAATTTCCGAGAATCGCGATACTTTTGAAGTATCGGTGCACCGTGCAACACTACAAGAAACAACAGCTGATGGGGTAATCCCATCAATAATTGGGTAATTGGGTACCCAAGAGTCACATGACTGGACTGAAGCCTTGTTATCTGGCAAGCTTTTCTTTTGTTTTCTGTCATCAGTTTTCCTGAGCTTTCTTGCAGTAAATATGCTACACGTTCCCAAATTAACCATCTGTGACAGGAACAATTCGTCAAACAGGCCTTCTTCAGCCTTACAGTCACTACACCAACTTGACAATGAAACCTTGCAAAACCTTCCCGCTTGTTAAAGGCTGAAATCAAGCTCTTTTTTATTGATTTAAATCAATGCAAATTCATTATGGGGCTGTAATATTTCTGAGTGATTTGAAACCAAAGAACGGCCAGGGAGGCTTTTATAGTGATTATTTTGTCTCATTCAACAGTCAAAACAATATCCCAAGCAGATAAACATAGTATACCAAGCTATTATTGAGCATGTCTGTATGGCTCTCAGTCCGAAATTAACTCTGACGTACAGTACAAGGATCTCAGCTTTCAGGCCGAGTATCTCTCATCAGGCCATTGTTGCATAAAATTTTATTTTAATTGGACGCTTCCAATTGAAGCTCCTGCAAGTTTTTGAATCATCAATTTTCCATTCAATATATGCCTATTATGGAGCCTGCATGAAATGGCCTCTTGCCAATAGACGGCCTTGAATTTTCAAAAATTTTCCCTGCAAGGTATTTGCAACATTAATTAACAAGCCTATTAATGAGACGAGCACAAACTGCTAAAACGGTTGTGGCCCATTTGCATTGATTGCTGCACACGTACAAAAGGATAGCCTTAATGTGACTGAACTAAAAGTCATATTAAGTCATTGTATTAATGGCAAAGCAAGGCCAGAGGCTGGAGGGAAAGAGCAGACTGTTATGCTTTATATTTATACTTTATACAGAATATTAAAAAAAAAAAAATTCAACATTATATTATTAATAAATACAAATATTTTAAATCCTAACAATAATACTATTGCTATATTTAACACAGAAATAATATTTTAAAATACTACAGTATAAAAAAAATGGTTCTTTAATATAAATATAAATGTGTTTTTTACTATGGGAAACTATGGTGTTATAGGCTACATTTCAGTCAACTTCCTGTTCTTGTTCACCTGTAAGCCAAGCCACAATACAGAGGTATGTCAGGCTGACTGCTCCCAAATTAGACAGATCTGACTTTGAGAGCACTTTTAATCTTGATTAAGAAACAGCTGAGGGCCAAAGCGAATAGCATTAAGTGTGATTTTCCATTCAGTGTGTGTGCAAAGAGGTCACTAGTCCCGGGTCAGTATTCAAACAGATGTGCGCTGTGGGAGCCATGTCATTAAAACTGTTCACAGATCAGCTGCAGCTTCCCACCCAGAACATCTAGCTTTACTGTTCTCCATCAAAAACATGGAGCTTTAAAGGTACAATTCACCAAAACATAAAAATAACAAGATTATTTCTCAACCTCATGTCACTCTAAACCAGTACGACTTAAGCATAGAAAAAGCAGCACAAAACCATTCTTTAAAACTACTTCATTTACCCCCATGTAGTTCTAATCCTGTAGGAATGCATGAAACCAGAAATTGTATTTCTGAGTGAATTCATCTTTAAACATGCTAGATTAGAATTTAGCATAATAATCTTCATCTCTTAGCGTTCATTTAAATGACTGTCACAAACAACTTATTCATGTACGGCTGAATTGATGTGAATGAAAAAGCTCAAACCTGTACAGCTATAAAGAGTAACCCTAAAATGATTCTTCTCAGCTAGAATAGAATCGTCTGCTCATCTCAGTGGATTAGCCTAGTTATCATGCTACAGAAACATCTTAATGAAGCCGTTTCAAAAAAGGAATTGGGTCCTTTTAGCGGCACACCTGGTTGTAGCCTAAAAGGATATGCAAGTGGGTTTTTCAGGGAGCTGTTTACCCTGTGTCTAAAAGACCCATATGGAGACAGAAAAGCTGAGAGGAGCAACAAGCACCACTGGGCTCCCTGCTGAATTGCGCTTTTGAGAGATTGCGTTTGGCAGTCCTGCCCGCTATCAGTTGGCAGGCAGTAGAGCATTCTCCGAATCATCTGTTGATCATTTAATTACAGTATGTTTCAAAGGGGAAGAGGGACCAGGGCATTGAAGAAAGCAAAGTTAGGATGCATGAGGAGGAAAAGAAGTCAGGAAAGGGCGTCACGTAAAATGCAGGCTTTTTATATTCACACTGAGAGAGATAAGGACAACTGAAGGGCCATTGGGTTTCTCGGGGGTAAAAGCCTTTGCGATGGAAACACAATTGCGTTGGCCATTTACTTAAGGAAGCTGGCTATTCTCCAGGTCTAATCTTAAAGCAGTCGTCTCTGAGTTCCCATGAGAACTACCATCCATCCACCTGCACTGTATCTTATCCATCTACACACAACATGAGCGCACACACAAACACACACATACAGAGCTGACAATCACAGAGACAGACCCTCAAAGCCGAAAACACAAACACGCTGCTCAAACTTGGCTGAGATAGATGCCAGTCCGTTTAGTGCTAAATGAAAAAATATGACTTTATACAACATGATAGAAGACTGCCAGACAGTCCAATGCATTTAGAGTTAATATATAAGAAACTACATATATAACTACATATATAAGAACATACAACTACATATGAAAATTTGAATGTTGCCTAAAACTAAAACTGAAATAAACATTCATTAAAGCTACATAGACAAATTCTAAATCTAATAAAGTTGAAAATAGCACAAATTAAAAATGAAATTAGAATTAAAAGGAAAATTAAATGTGCTATAACATTATATAAACATTTTAAAACAATTGATTACATTTAATAACATTTATAACTCTTAACATGACATGAGGATGAGTAAATAAAAAAAACAATTTTTGGGGTGGACTATCCTTTTAAGAGAAAAAAGCTGAAATCTTTACAAAAGGTGGATTCACTTTACTCAAAGGGAGCAGGCAGATAAAAGAAGACATCTAAATGTAGGAATACATGTTTTTTGTGGTAATTAAATCATAATAGATTTAATTACACTCATCAATCAATTATACAACAACATTATGTTCAATTTCCCATAACTTACACATTAAAAATGACAGATAGCTCAAATCAGAATATACTGTCATTGAAACAGCATGTAAAGGTTAATGTACTTCTGCTAAAAGGCCTACAAAAAGCCTCAGTTACAGGGACTGGGTGGCTTTTGTGGAAGAATTTGAATGAAAACAGAATGAAAACAGAATAAAAAGAGACGAAATTACAGAGCGCTGCCGAGGTGACCTTGAGTGTCTGGCCTTTCCTTCGTAAACATAAAAGCGTCCTATAACTCCAGGTTTGCTTCTCTGTCAAACATTTCTGTTTTGTTTTGAGCTCATTACTTCAAAACGGCGCTCAGAGTCCAATCAAAAGGCACTCTCATTAAAAAGCGAAATGGTTCAAAAGTAGCTGTCTAGCAATTATGCAGCTTGTCTGAAACGACTGGACTGCAGAGCTTCAAATGTCAATTATGTTAGGCAACACCACCGTATCAGCAGAGCTTCAGCAGGAAAAACGATAACGTTCTTAGAAAAGCCAATTTGTTTTCAAATTGTGTTTAGACGTAAACCATGGCCCACTTTGTCACTCAAACCTGTCTGTCTTTTATGCAATAAACTAAAAAATTCACATAGATGTTTCTTTTTTATTTGCAAAAGTTGATTTCAAAACAATACCAAGAGGACGTTAAAGACAAAACAGGCTAAAACGTCCTTCCTTTCCACACTTGACGAACATAGCTAAAGGCGCATTCGGCTTGCCAATGCTGAGTCATGCTTATTGTTATGTATAGCGTGAGCTTCACCAGCACCACCCTGCGGCAACATGGGAAGAGTGCCATGCTCGCAGTGGGCAACAACAGCCTAGCCAAGGTCAACACTGCCTGTTACCGCACGCACGTTCCACACCGCATAGAGGTTTGACTGTTCATTCCAGCGCTGAGTGAACGCTCACACATTTCACTTATGTCACTCAGCCCGAGTGCTACAAATATTAGCGCATTTCCTCTATGAAAGCAATGACAGCGTGTCACATGGAGAGATGGATGGATGACTGTGGATGAATTGTCTGCCGTGCTTTCGGCAGCTAAGGGGGAAAAATTGGTTTGAGGCGCAAACTCTTGAAAGAGGGCCAGCGAGACACAGAAGGGGGGTTTCTTTAGGGTAACCTTCACAATACATCACAGAATTTCCCTCAACAGACACTTGCCTTTCTCAGATGTTCAACAGAGGCATTCATGGAGCCCTGCCAATGCATCTAAACTCAATCCAGGGTTGCGAGAGAGATGTATGAAATCTGAGTGAATTATGCTAACACACTGCACAGTTTAACCCATTTATTTTCAAATGTCCTTTAAAATAGTCCAAGGATTTTTTTATGTCATATTACATCAAATTTTTATTTAACCCAAACATAATTTTAATTAAATTGACAAAAGTATCAATCATTTTGAAAAGTGAAAATAATTGTCAAGTTTTCTGATGAATATAAACATCGAAAACCAGCAATGCTTTTGAAAATCATGAAAAAAGACTACCTCATACTTGAACTACAATCCCAAGAAGCACTTTCAACGGCATAAATCAATCAAAAATATCTATACAATCAGTGTTGGGTAAGTTACTTTCAAAAAGTAATTAGTTACTATTACTAATTACATTATCAATATTGTACTTAAATTACATTACTAATTACTCTGTCTGAAAAGTAACTTTTTTAATTATTCAAATCGCTAATTAGACCACATCTTAAAATCCCCATAAACCTTAATAGAAATTAAACTCTTTATTCTTTCAATTTGAGTCAAACATAGTTTAGCCTTTTATCTTTAAAACAACTGTAATAATTTTTTTAATTTTTTTTTACCTTCTTTGGTTAACAAATAGAAATACTCTGAATAACAAAAACGCTTAAGAAAAGGTAAAAAATACATTTCAGTTTGGCAAGATGTCCAGGAAAAGCCCAACTAGTAAAATCCATACAGGTTTATGTAAAAATAACACATTAACTAATGTAGGTAAGAATAATTTACTTAAATGATCTTCTCTGATGAATAAAGCTGCGTCAGATCGCGCTGTTCTTCTGAAGTAAATTCCTCATAGCATGACTTCTTTTAAAAACGATTAAAATTAGTCAAATTTTGATTTATTTCTTTTTTTAAATCAATTTTTGTATTTAGATGAGGTTGTTTGCATGCTTGTGACTGCATATAATGAGCATAGACATGGGGAAGACTGTACCTAGCTTTAGTCTTTATACAAATTACATAATCAGAGAATATTTGTTGAAAGTTGCTCACGGAGACCTAGATGGCAGAAAGTGCCCCCCTTTTTATTTAGCAAAAACACAATGTTATTATTGTCAGTCTACACAAATAAAAGTAGGCCCTTTTTATATTCGACTGATTTTAGTCTTGTCTGTATCTTAGTATTTAAGGTTTCTCTGAATCAGGAAAAACTGAAAGTGAACGCGCTGGTGCAAGGGTTAAATACCTTCCATTCAATTTTATCTTTAAACAGTAAATTTAGATTTCAAATTCAATACTGATTTTAGAACTGCTGAAATTAAGTACTATATGTAAAGCAAGTACTTTATAAGTAACTGTAATTTAATCACCTAAAAATGAGCAGTAATCCCTTTACTTTTTCAGTGGATAAGTAATTTAATTACAGTAATACTTTACACCCAACACTGTACAGTCGTGGCCAAAAGCTTTGAGAATTACATAAATATTGGAAATTGGAAAAGTTGCTGTTAAAGTTTTATAATAGCAATTTGCATTTACTCCAGAATGTTATGAAGAGTGATCCGATGAATTGCATAGTCCTTCTTTGCCATGAAAAGTAAATGAATCCCAAAAAAACCTTTCCACTGCATTTCATTGCTGTCATTAAAGGACCTGCTGAGATCATTTCAGTAATCGTCTTGTTAACTCAGGTGAGAATGTTGACGAGCACAAGGCTGGAGATCATTATGTCAGGCTGATTGGGTTAGAATGGCAGACTTGACATGTTAAAAGGAGGGTGATGCTTGAAATCATTGTTCACCATGGTGACCTGCAAAGAAACGCGTGCAGCCATCATTGCGTTGCATAAAAATGGCTTCACAGGCAAGGATATTGTGGCTACTAAGATTGCACCTAAATCAACAATTTATAGGATCATCAAGAACTTCAAGGAAAGAGGTTCAATTCTTGTAAAGAAGGCTTCAGGGCGTCCAAGAAAGTCCAGCAAGCGCCAGGATCGTCTCCTAAAGAGGATTCAGCTGCGGGATCGGAGTGCCACCAGTGCAGAGCTTGCTCAGGAATGGCAGCAGGCAGGTGCGAGCGCATCTGCACGCACAGTGAGGCCAAGACTTTTGGAAGATGGCCTGTTGTCAAGAAGGGCAACAAAGAAGCCACTTCTCTCCAAAAAAAAACATCAGGGACAGATTGATCTTCTGCAGAAAGTATAGTGAATGGACTGCTGAGGACTGGGGCAAAGCCATATTCTCCGATGAAGCCCCTTTCCGATTGTTTGGGGCATCTGGAAAAAGGCTTGTCCGGAGAAGAAAAGGTGAGCGCTACCATCAGTCCTGTGTCATGCCAACAGTAAAGCATCCTGACACCATTCATGTGTGGGGTTGCTTCTCATCCAAGGGAGTGGGCTCACTCACAATTCTGCTCAAAAACACAGCCATGAATAAAGAATGGTACCAAAACACCCTCCAACAGCAACTTCTTCCAACAATCCAACAACAGTTTGGTGAATAACAATGCATTTTCCAGCACGATGGAGCACCGTGCCATAAGGCAAAAGTGATAACTAAGTGGCTCGGGGACCAGAATGTTGAAATTTTGGGTCCATGGCCTGGAAACTCCCCAGATCTTAATCCCATTGAGAACGTGTGGTCAATCCTCAAGAGGCGGGTGGACAAACAAAAACCCACTAATTCTGACAAACTCCAAGAAGTGATTATGAAAGAATGGGTTGCTATCAGTCAGGATTTGGCCCAGAAGTTGATTGAGAGCATGCCCAGTCAAATTGCAGAGGTCCTGAAAAAGAAGGGCCAACACTGCAAATACTGACTCTTTGCATAAATGTCATGTAATTGTCGATAAAAGCCTTTGAAACGTATGAAGTTCTTGTAATTATATTTCAGTACATCACAGAAACAACTGAAACAAAGATCTAAAAGCAGTTTAGCAGCAAACTTTTTAAAAACTAATATTTATGTAATTCTCAAAACTTTTGGCCACGACTGTATACAATATGAAACTACTCATGAATAGTCAGTTATTCATGTGATGTATAGTCATATATTCAAACATAACATGCTATCTATCCATCCATCCAAGTTATTATGCTTATTAATCAGCATATATCACATATATGAATAACCTCAGAGATCCTCAGAGCTGTCTTGAAAGACTTGGAAAGAAAATGAATGGGATCTTGTGCTTTTTCTCCCTCATATTTTTATCAACAGTAGGTCTTAGGCTCATCCTCATTATGGCTTTTGAACCACAAAAAAAAACCTTTCATCAGTGAACATTTCCATCACTAATTTTCGTTGACTAGATTAACAGCATTCACACGGTGTTTCTCTTTAAGCCGAATGCAACTTCACTCAGATAATAAACAGCCTACATGAAGCAGCTTTTGCCTCTGGCTAATGTATCCCCACCGCTCCTTTAATAATCCAGCACATGCTTCCATGTTAGAATGAAGCGATTCGATAAATGAATAAATTAATATCAAATAAGCATTGTTTCGGGTTTAAATTGAGTCTAGTGGAGCAGAAGAGGGGCAGAAAGGGCTTGCTTGTGGATCAAATGATCACAATATCCATTTTGGCGCTGGCTTTGTCTTTGCTGAATTTGGATATTAATGAATGCAGAGGTTTAGCAGTGTTGGCGATGGCAGATTTCATGGAAGTGCAAATGATCCCCTCTGACATACACTGAATGCAGCTTTGATCTGCGATTTGACTAGCGCCCCACGCAATGAAAGGACCAAGGGGAGTAAGGGAGAAAAACAGAGAGAGAGAGAGAGAGAGAGAGAGAGAGAGAGAGAGAAAGAGAGGGAGAGAAACAGGGAGAAAGAAAGGGAAAAAAACCCAGAGCACAGAGGAGCACTCATCTAACAAGGCCTCTCTCTGATCCTTGTGCTTGCCCGGCCCCCTTTCTCTCTCTCTCTTTCTATGTCTTTCTAGCAGCTTCATGTTTCACATGGTCTCTTTTGCTCTCGTATCCCCCCTCCCCTTCTAATAACCCAGGAATGCTTCATTTGAATGAAATACAGTCATTTATCTACTGGCACCAGAGATCATAAAATCAAATAGAGGCAAGTGAGAAGTCATAACGGCGGTGGTTCATTTTATGTCACGTAATACCCCCATGAGTGTAAGGAGGCCATTCAGAATATGCTGCCATCAAACTCTCCTAATGTTGTTTTGACTTGTACCGAATTGTTATTGTAAGTCCCATCAGCGGTATTAGACACCCAGATCACGTCCCGCGCCACGGGCGCCGTTTCTTGGCACAATCTTGCTACACAATTCTTATTGGGCCCCTAAAGGCACTTCAAGTCGAGTCCCCTCATAGCTCAGAAGAGCGAGCGCTGGTCATTTTCCTGTGCTTTTCTCCTCTGTCATAGGCAGGATGGAGTGCAGGGTGCGTCAAGCCATGACTCAGTGTGTAAACAATACTAATGCTTACACTTTGATGGGCTCTTTATCTCTATTACAGGGGCGAATTTGGTAGGGAACAGAATTGATTGCATCTGAGAACGCTGCTGGTATTATGGCAGGCCACACACGGAGGTCTCATGAGTTCACACCAACTCTGATAGAAAAAAAATCATCTACGTGTCCAAATTATGGGGTCTCTGAGCTGAGATGTAGTGGAAATCAATTAGCCAGCATATATCAGATGCGTCATAAAGTCTGTCAGAAGCTTGAGAATTACTGAGGTAAAGTTAATGTTACTATGAATTTGTTTATTTTCAGTTTAAACAGAGTGTGATATGAGGGCATTTTAATAAATAAACAAGACCCCTAATGTCAGTACATTTATGCACACATAAGTGTATTTATATAAAACAAGTTATAGAAATAGGTTATACATTTCAGGCTGTGTTTTTCCTTTAACAACATTAAATTGGATCACAGTGTGCACCTTAACTCAGAATCAAAGGCAGAGGCTTTGCTTTCCAGGCAGTCAATGGCTCAATAGACAGTGTATTTGTATGAAGGTACATATTTAAAGAAATCACTTACCCAAAAATCAATATCCTCACCCTTATGTCATTCTAAACCTGACTTTCTCTTCTCTTATAAGGCAATATCAGGTTTTGAACTGATGCACAAATTCATGAAATCACAGTTTTTACTTAAACCACTTTACGAGCTATTATCAGTTTTACACAGAAATGAGTCTTGACAAAAGCTGCTCTGCACTTATACAAATGTTTAAAAAAAAACAAGATCCATGGGATAAATCATAAAATCTTTGAAAGGCTACAGTTTACATTTCATCTTTTTGTCAGCCATACTTAACTTTTCTTTAGGCATAAAAAATGAAAAAGAGAGCACTTATTAGAGGGAATATATACTGAAAATGTGATCAAAGCCTGTGTCACACATGTGAGCTCCATAGTTCCAGTTAGGGCTGTGTATCACCAGCAAAGTCACAATACGATACGTACCACGATACAGAGGCCACGATACAGGACTGTACTGAGTTTCACCTCAGAAGAATTTAGTAACACAGCTGTTTATTAAACAATGCATACTATAGAGCCATTGCTAACTATAGGCAGTTGACCTCTGCATTATGAAGAGCACAGTACAATATAAGTAATGGCATTTGTTTACATTGGGCGCTCCCCACAAGGTACAATATTCTGATTATTTGCATCTTGTTTTTAAGCCCATAATTAATTATGTACTCGTTTTAATAAAATTATATCGTAATGTACTCCTTCTAATATATTAAAATAGTATTAACATTGCTGGTAGGTTATCATTGCAGAAATCAGCACACTCTCTACGTTTAAAAAATAAAAATCTGAGTGCTGTCTTCACTGTACCTTACTCACACACACACACACATTTGATCAAGCTGCGCACACGTGCATACAGACAAAACTTTTTAGCACTGCTGCCCAGAAATTTTACCAATAAAATAGCGGAATCGTCAAAGAGCTACATTATCTTTCTCAACAAGGAGCTGGAAACATCATCATTTCTAAAGCAAATAAAGCCACAGATTAACTGTTAATAGAGAAACAAGACAAAACGGTGGTAATTCATACATATACAGCCTCTCTCTCTCTCTCTCTCTCTCTCTCTCTGATGCACCTCTCAAACACCTGATGAATTACACTTTTCTGATAATAGAATATCGAAGTGGAGATTGCTAAACTGCAAGCTTACCAGTGTTTTCAGTAAGCGCTTTTAGATAAGTGACACATTTAGCAGATATTTCCACATTGCACAAGTGTGAAGCTCTGTTTCGGGGATTATGTCTCTTTATATCAGGCAACCCAGTTGTGTTCCTCTGCGGCCAGTTTAAACCTTGATGTAGCCTAAGCTATATATTATGCTCTATTTATTATTTTTTAGAAACCTTGCACTTTTCTACTCCGTTTTAAACTGTGTTACTGTATTCAAATTAAGCGCAGTCCACTGTTGCACACGTGCCACAATATCGATACTGGGCCAGCTGTATCGATACTTGTATCGTCAAATCTTCGTATCGATGTATTGAACACAGCACTAGCTCCAATGTGTCAAGATGTGCTACCCTCTGCATCAAGTGCCTGACCACTTTTATTTAGTAGGTTTGAAAATGTGAAGAAAACTTTGTTACCTGGTCACACAATGTGTAAAAAAAACAAAAAACCTTGCAGTAGCAAACATAGTAAATGATTGACGCATGTAATCTTTCCACATTTAGACATTCTGAATTTGTTACCAACTTTTTGCAAGATAATCAATTTGGACAGGCCAAATTAAGTGCCACCCACATAATAAAAGGGTTATATATTGTGTAATGTTATAATGTTCTAAACCAACATGCCTTTAAGACAAATGCACAGGTTAAAATTTTTATATATAAAGTAGTGGTGGGCGGTAGGGTTGCCGCGGTGAGGAAAATTTCCCACCTGTAATACTGGTATCACCGTGGGGGGGAGGGGGGTGTTCTGTTTTCCTCGCTTTTTCGCATGACTGGGTGTAAACAACATTTGCTACTGATTAAAAGAGTAAATAGGCTACTGCAGTAGATTGAATCAAAATGTCCTATTTTACTGTCAAGATGAGTGGATATTGTAGAAAATGTCCACTGTAAATAGTGATGAAACATGACCCATTAATACATGTTAACCAGGAGTCACTCATTTATAATCGTGACATTGTCTAATAAAATCAGCATGCATGTACAGTAGATGCATGTTGAGCAGCTATGTGGTGGTTTTGGCTAATTACTTTTTTGTCTCATGCAGAGCACTCCCTGCGTCTGAGTAACAAACAAAAAACAAAAAAACAAACAAAAAATAGTGCATAATATTAACAGATGAACTATGCTCCTACTGTATGTATAATTCCAAACAGTCAGTAAGCTAGTAGCGGTCAGTGGATATTGTGGACGAGTTCTTCTGTTTCATCACGTTCTACTAGTTCTACAGCTTCAGTTTAGGAACTTTGACTCTTAGTAACACATACAGCCGTGTTCTCACCACAATGTAACCGTGTAAAGAGAGCCATCTCAAACATATTCTGAACATTATTTAAACAACACCGGTATTGCTGTATTAAAAAAATTCATATCATAAATATGAACAGGTATACCGCCCAGCACTAATATAACGACGAGTAACATTTCAAATACATATTTCACTTTAATAGCCATTTAGATTTAGGGCAGGACTCCGAAACAGCCTGTTAGGGACAAGGCGTGATTATGCAGAGTTATGATCCGCCATTCAGCTGTAACCAATGATGTTCTGAACATGGTTAACCACCACTGATTTGGCTAGCATGACCAGATTACCAAATGGGAGGGAGATGAATTAATGATTTGGGATCCAGCTGTGAAAAATATTGTATCGTTTCATATAGCTATCGGTCGCTTTTATTGATCGCTTGTAAACACAGCAGCTGGCACTGCATGAAGTATTCATACTTCAATTCTGACAGCTTTTAATAATTTCTAAATATTTCAGGCGCAACAATGGCGCATACAGAAACGCTCCAACAAATCAACAGCCAGCAAAAATAAACAAGACTTATGGGTTTGCTGTGCACACACACACACACACACACACACTCATTCGCCTCCAGAGTGACACTGTGAGAACTGTCAAATGGCCGCTGTGTCACTGAGTGAGAAATCCCGCAGTCACAGACAGCTTCTCATTTATCTGAGCGTGTGTGAGAGTGTGTGTGTGCAACTCATACTGCCTCATGCAGCCAGGACAGGGCCAGTCGTTTAGACAGACATCCTCAGGGGCGGTTGCGTGTGTGTGAGACATTGTCTTGCTAAATGCAAACTCTGGCATATAGGGGAGTCTTGTGCCACCTCGTCCTCTAAAAAGTAAATTTACCCGAGACATTTGATCAATGCAAGTGTAAGCTAATAATGGAGAAGAACTTTAACGGATACGATTGAAAATGTCCAGCTCCATTTATATTGTTTTCATGGAAATAGGTGACAGCCGAAAATGCTGCAATTCACCTGCAATGAGCACAGAGGCAGAGTGACACTATCTTCCTTTTGCTATGATATAATAGTGCTAATTGTGCATTTACATGATTAAAATGATGATATGTTCACAATAACATATCTAAATTAGTTTATTTTAAGTTTTCTTTAAATCTGTAATTCTGAAAAAAGTCTATAATAAAGTCTATAATATTTTGCAAACATATATAATAATAATAATATTAATAAAATAATAATAATAGTATAATAAAAAAACAAAGTTTTGACAAAAAACCCTTCACCAGTCTCCCGACAGGAGTGGGTGTGTGAGAGCAGAGAGTCGCTGGATAAGTCAGGGCTGGCGGCATGTGATGGGGCACTCCTGAAGGAAATGGAGCCTCATCACCGATGCTGTTTAAAAGCCCAACGCGCCTCTCCTCGAGAGACCGGTCTCTTCCCCTTGCATGCACACTGGTGTCCTCGTGGGTCCAGAAAGGGTGCGTTAAGGGACTCCCGCGCCACCAGAGACGTGAGCTGCCGGACCCGCGGCACGGACGAGAACCACACCTGTTTACACAGCCGATGGGCCAGGATGCTGGGCCGTCTATCCCCTGGAAGCGCGTGTGGCCGCCAGACTCCACCCCTTACCTGGACCCTTCCTCCATGAACACTGCCCAACCCACACGAACCCCGCAGCATGACGAGGACACCAGTCTCCCTGTTGTTTTGGACACTCTCCCCCTTTGGCCACGTTTATCCCGTTTTACTTTTTTTCTGTTAATAAAAGCCTCTCCGAGGCCTATATATATATATATATATATTGTAACGGGAGGAGCCAGCGTTGTGCTACATAAAGTCTGTAAGATTGTACATTTTACATCTTAGTCTACATATTAATAGGCTATTAAAAATGGTAATAATAGTAGGCTATTAGTTAGATATTATTTATTAAGCTCGGACTCTGGATAATTGATTTTTAGAATAGAGCTCACCGTTCTCCCCTGATTCTGAAAACAAAACATTAGACAAAAACAAAATAATATAGAATTCAATAAGGTTTATTACAAAATGTTTTATTTATTGTTATAAATGAGTCTAACATGTTATAGATGAGCCTATTCAAAATAAATATATGTAAAAAAAAAAAAAAAAAAAAAAAAAAAAAAAACGTCAAAATCTTTTTGATAAGAAACTGTATGCTATTTAACGTGATTACAATTTAACTTAAAAAAAAAATAAACAAAATAAAAAACATTAGGCCTATTCATTAATTTTAATGGTTATTCAAACAACTTTTTTGATTCAGATTGTATTTTTTTCTATCCCCACCGGAGAAAAAAATTATTCAGCAGAGGTAAGGATGTGTAAATGTAGAAATCCCCCCATCCCCCTGGCAAATCATACCCTGGTTATAAGTATTTAATGTTTGCAACACAGAAATGTAACCTGCTGTGTAGACTGTTTGTGAAGCGGTTTCAAACATAAAGCTTACACGATGAGAGCTGCTCTCTCTGGATCAGCGGCTGAACGAAAGCAGATTTAAATATTCCAATGTGATTGTGATTTCAAATGTTTAATATTGGCTACATAGAGGAATCATCGTCATTGCAATAAGATTGCGTGTGTTTGAATTGCGATCTTTTAATGATTAATCTATATAAGCCTATAGCCTATGTATTTTTGTATGTCAAAAATACAGAAAAAAATGTAATATTGTGATATATTATTACAATTTAAAATAATTGTTTTTCAATTTAAATATACTTTAAATGATAATTTATTTCTGTGATGCAAAGCTGAATTTTTAGGATCATTATCACATGATCCTTTAGAAATCTTTCTAATATGATGATTCATTATCAAAGTTGGAAACAGTTCTGCTGCTTAATATTTTTTCAGAACATGTGATACTTTTTTAGGATACTTTGATGAACAAAAAGTAAAAAAAAAAAAAGAAGCTATGTTTTTAAAATATAAATATTTTGTAATAATATACACTACTGGTCAGTAATTTGGGGTCAGTAATTTTTCTTTCTTTTTTTAAATAAAATCAATACTTATATTCAGCAAGGATGTGTTAAATTGATAAAAAGTGATAGTAAAGAAAATATATTATTAGAATATATATTATAAGATTTTTTTTATTTTATTTTGAATAAATGCAGTTCTTTTTAACCTTTTATTCATCAAATATATTAGACAGCAGAACTGTTTCCAACACTCATAATAAATCAGAATATTAGAATGATTTCTAAATGATCATGTGATGTACTGGATGTTACATGTGACACTGAAGGCTGGAGTAATGATGCAGAAAATACAGCTTTGCATCACAGGAATAAATTATTTGTTTTTAAGTATATTCAAATAGAAAACTATTATTTTAAGTTGTAATAATATTTCACAATATTACAGTTTTTTCTGTATTTTTGATCAAATAAATGCAGGCTTGATGAGCAGAAGAAACTTCTTTCAAAAACATTAAAAATAGTAATGTTTCCAAACTTTTGGTCTGTACTGTATATATTAGGGGTGTAACGGTACGTGTATTCGTACTGGACCGTTTCGGTAAAGGGCTTACGGTACGGTGCACGTGTGTACCGAATGACCGAATGCAATATTTTGTGTGCGGAACATAGGTATATTTTCGTGTTTCCAAACGAACATATTAAGTGGCGGAAGTCTCCGCGTTCAGCGCAAATCCCGCCCTGCAGCTGATTCTAAGGCCGGCGACACACTGGACTATATGTCATTTTGTACACAAATAAATATTAATTCATGACATTTTGATGTTTGAAAGTTGACATAAATTCAGATATAAATGTAATTTAAAAAATAAATAAATTATCGATTTTCAAATATTGCACCTGTCAAACATAGTCTATTTTGCCGTCAATACTGTTGACGGTATCCTTTATCAGTAGGCTTTATATTTATGCTCAACATGAAGTATAGATATTGTTGTCGTGAAGAGAAGAGCCTGGTCTGTCGGCAGCCTCCCTCTATGTCACCTACATGAGTAAAGACACAGAAAACACGAAGCCTAAGGCCGGTGACACACTGGCTGCGTGGCGTGAGCTTGGCGTTTCTGCTGCGTGTCAGTTGCGCGACGGCTGCTTCGCGTTTTCTGTGTCTTTACACACCAGAATCATGCCTGACGCGGCGCTGGCGCGCTGCTACTACTGTAGATGACATAGAGGGAGGCCGCCGACAGATCAGGATCTTGTCTTCACGACAACAATATCTATACTTCATGTTGAGCATAAATATAAAGCCTACTGATAAAGGACACCGTCAACAGTATTGACGGCAAAAAAAAAAAAATATATAGAAGTGTATAGTGTTGTCACGGTACCAAAATTTCAGTATTCGGTACCGATACCAGTGAAAATCCATGGTTCTCTGCACCAATTTCGGTACCAAAGGAAAACACAAAAATATGCTAATTAAAATAAAAATAAAAATAACTTTTTATCACTAAGAATAAAACCAATGCCATTCTTTATACTTATTTACAATTGTGTTTAAAGTTTTTTAATATAATTATGAAAAACAGTAAACAAGTTTCACCCAAATTTAATTTGTCTATTAATGAATCAAATTTAAACATTTTATTTTTTGGTAAATAAAGGGGATTTACTATTAAAATTAAAACATGGAAGAAATATTGTGTGATTTATTTCTTTAAAAAATAAAGTTTATTTTTATTTTTTCAACAGTAGTAGCAGTATAACATACATACTACTAGATAATAGTAATATTTCTAGCACAATGCCTTTAAGTAAAAATTTACTCATTTAGACGGGTAATACCTTTAAATTGACATTAGCATTTTACCATTTCATTTGAGTAAAACCAGTGAAGTGATGCAGTGACTATGCAGTGACAATTATAAGAAGACATTCAATGACCCTGGTTCAAAGGAATGAAACTTGCCTTGTGCCAATCTCAAGGCCTTTTGAGATCAAAAGCTCCAGAGCAAATGAAGATGATTGAAGAGCTCTTAATACAACAGTGATTTTGACAAAGGCACGGTCACTCCGTCTTGAGACATTCTGTAAACAGACTTTGATTCACGCTCCAAGTTTCACTCTCTTCTTGTGTGCTCTGGAAAACCTGGAGACCACCACGCCACCTCTGGCCAGGGCACTGGAGGATCGAGACGCATCCTCAGGATTCTCACATTTGCATAAATTTCCAATTACATTTTATAGTTTCAACAAACCTGGCTAATCACTCGTTTCAATCCATTTAATTACAGCTCAGCGATGACTGGCTAATGTCATTAAACGCAAAAGCTTATTGTTCCTTATCATGCCGTATTAAGGAAATTACACTGGAGTCATTTTTCACCAGGATGTGTGTTGACAACATGTAATTCACCTCCTCTACACACACGGTGTCCCCTTTAAGGCTTGACTCGTTTACCACGGCATTTACCGAGGGTCGTGTATGAAAAAAAACTAAATCAACATCATGAAATATGAGAACCGGGACGCTCGGGGTGACATTGTTATTTTGCATAATTGCAATAAAATATATGTATCTCTCTGCCTGATTGAATTGCATCTAACTCAGCAGCAGCAGGCATAAACAATGCTGTCATCTGTCAAGCAGTGAGTTTCCTCTTTTTTCCCCCTTTTATTGAGATTCTCGCATGACTCCAAACTTGCATGATGAAAATAATTACAGGTTGTTTTACCTGTGGGCTAAACGCACACGCGCACTCATACCTCAGTGTGCGCCAATTGTACCCTGCCTGTCATTCAATCAACATTAAGTTAGCAGCATCGAGAGCACTACATCTCATTCATCAGTGTCTCCCTACACCCGTCAATCTATCGCACACTAGACACACACAGATACACGGTCAACAAAATCAGGGATTTCATCATAGCACTCTCTAGAGGAAACTGTAAAGGCAGAATGGTTGGAAAACAAAGACAAAGAACCAAAGACAACACCACAAAATGAACGTTGACCTACAGGTGACGCCCAAGAAAACCCACTTCGGCAGCTTTTCATTGCTTTCCAAGTAAAGATAACTACTTTTTTAGCTGTTGGTCTAAGCACACATGCACCAACATCTTTGTCCATTCCATCCTATCAGTGTTTTAAGGTTGAGTCTTGTTAAAATGCAAGATGTTTTGAAATTTATATAAAATTAAGGTATAGTTATAAGTAATTATTCATGAGCTATGGCTTCATCACAGGAAGATCTGTCCACTGATTACGGTCTTTCATTCAATAAGGCCTACTTATAATTTAATGAATATTCTTGAGCACAGCCTTTATCAACAGTATGTAGGGTATTTACAAACTACCTAAAAACAGTTTCTCTTAGTTTCTTTTTACATTCAAATTCTAAACGTTACATAAAACTGCACGTTCATGTACATTTCAATGTTATAATTACTGTTCTGTTAAGAATCACATAATTGTAAATTGTTAATTTGTTAATGGTTGACAGAGGATACTATAAAACCACATTGACTACCTGAAGCTGTTGTCAAATATCCTTGTGATATTTTTTATGGTTACAAAAATTTTACCATAGAGCCCTGTTAAAAAAACAATCAAAGGAGATGGGTAGATTACTTACAAATTGTAATCCATTACTGATTCCAAATTACATGACAAAAACTGTTGTTAGTAACATAGCCTAATCCATGACATTGGACATTTTAGATAATATAATCAGACTACTTTTAGATTACTTTTGACATCTTGTTTTTCACATTGATTCACATAGGATAATCTTGTACCATATTGGTTATCCACCTGACTATTGACAGTTCTTTGTATGAATGTCCACAAAACTGAAAGACTGAGTGTATACAAGCGGTAGACTATTTTAGAAAAGAAAAGGGAAGGTCAATAAATTATAAATAAATTGCTATTCTGTAAATAATATGTAATCATGCGATCCATAAAAAGTAACTGTAGTCTGTTATTTAATTTAAATTTAAACGTTTTATTAAATTAAATTAAATTTTTGGAATGACATGTAATCAGTTACTACCCAGCTCTGCCAATGAACAACCACAAATTGCTTAAGTAAATACAATACAGTGATAATCAGTTTTTATGCTACTCGAAATCCTTAGAGGTCTTGCATCAATCCGCAAATCTGTCAAATCAGTGGTCATATCATCCAAAGATGACAGCCTTTCCCTGAGGTAAGGCAAATGATACAGGGCTACATCTGAAGTGAAAAATAAAAATAAGGCAAAAAGAAAAAAAGTCAAGTTATCAATTTTTTGCTAGAGTGCTCCAACACAACCTGAGGCATCGGAGCGCCATGCTGGCTGCAGAGTTGCTACAGGCATCTGGGCTTTGAGTCGTGCTTGCCAGCTTTCAAACTCTGCCAGACTCAATTCGAAAATGTCAGGCACAGAGACTTTATGTAATTTGCAGCCATCTCACTGGCCTATTTATCCTTGTATTACCAAATTGAATCAAATATGAGCTGTGATGAATAACGGCTGGGAAGCCATTGAGGAATGGATTATGAAAGAAAAGAAAAGCAGGATAAGGGGGAGACAGAGGAAGTCAGAACACTGTGGCTTTCTACAGAAGACGAGGCTGATTCGCTCGCGCTCTTCCCAGCTGCCATTTTGCGCGAGTACATTAGTCCATTCCTCAAAAGCGACCGTGCCGCTCACCGAGGAGCAGCTGCAGTGATTCCGCCCCGTGTCTCCTGGGGAAGGTTCTTATTCTCAATTAAGCCCTTTGCTGATACAGAAGAGGCCCAGATATTCTCCTCTCCATCTATCACGGTTCCACTGAGAAGCATGAGTGGCTGCCAGCTTTGGCTTCAGGTCCCCAGTGTGTGTACAGCTGGATAAATCACAGATCCACTCCAGCCAAACCTCACATCACGGATATCAGGCGTCAGTTTCTGTATAATAGCATGTTTCTTGTTCTAGAGGCGAGTTAATGATACATATCACAAAACGGATAGTTCCTGTCATTCATGCTGATTGGTCAATAAGAAAACCTTAAGAAAACCCTGTTACCCATACTAAAACCATGCTTCTGAAGGCCTTACTGCTTTAATATTCTGTCCTTTTGCTGATATGGTGAGGGAGAAGTTTAATGCTTCCTTCGGGAAGAAAGTCTGAGTAATGCATGAAGAGGTTCGACAAGGTCTCAAGCTGCCATTTCTGACTTCTTTTTTTTTTTTTAAAGTGTCATGGCTTGCGGTGCACTAGTTAAAGATTCTGAATGATTCGTAAAAGACTTCAAAAATAAAAATCATTCTGCCGCTGTAATAGTTCCTTAAAACTCAAAAGGGGCTCGTTAGAAGTGGTGGAATCCTACCAATATGGAGATGTTAAAATGAGGTCATTTAGACTAGCACACAGCGACCCCCCTAATATGCAGAAAGAAAGAAAGAAAAAATGTATAATTCAAAAATAATTCTGGAGGTTTGTTTGACTTTGATCAAATACAAATTATCTAATTCCTGAAGAAAATACTTCAAATCGTAACATAAATATTACCATCTTCCTTTAACATTTTACATTAGAAGAAATATAATGATAATATTAAATTTTTCCATTGAGCACTAGCTTGGCATGTGTCTCTCACCCATTTTATTATTTGCCATGCATCAGTGATTTTTGTTTTTGATCTCTTCTGCTTTCAATTCTCCAAACTCCAAATTCATCCTCCCCTCCGGAGTCAGGAATGTGGGCATCCTATCGGTTCACATAGACTCTCTGTTTTACAGAATATGTTAATGAAGGAATAAGAGAGCTAACAGTTAACACAGCTGTGGACTCTGGTCCACACGTTTCAGTTGTCAAAATCTCTGACACAATTCAGTTTTTCAAAAGTACTTGTATAGGGGATTTTCATGGCAGAATCATCTTCAACTACCCAAACTGTGATAGCGCACACAGCCAATTATCAAGAATCATAAAGGACATTCTGGTAACACTATAGGTTATTGAACTGAACAAATGTGTAATTCATTTGGCATGATGAACCACCAAAAAACAATGCTTTTGGTAACACTTTAGTATAGGGACCAATTCTCACTATTATCATGCTTATTATTAACATATTAGCTGTTTATTAGTGCTTATAAACCACATATTCTGATATTCTACATCCCTAATCCTCCCCAATACCTAAACCTTACTAACTATTAATAAGCAGCAAATTATGAGTTTACTAAGGCAAAAGTCATAGTTAATGGTAAGAACTGGCCCTTAAAATGAAGTGACCATACTTTATCTTGTTTAATGTTCATTTCTATGTATGGTGTTGATATTTGTTAACAAAACACCAAGATGTTTTGCCATAGATAAATGTAAAATTAAGAGAGAGCTAACGAAATAAACTTTTTTTTTCAATGTTGTGTCTGAAAACGATCTTGTAAAAAAGAACTCAAGTAACCTACTGTTGCTATGTTACCTCAACGTGAAAACAATTTCTGCTCTTGAGCATCTTCAGTAACTTCTAAGGTTACTGAAACTGCAACAAAAACTCTGTTGAAAAATATAATTATACAATTGTAAAAATTTGACGTACAACCTTTTGAATTCCTGTACTTTTATAAGTGGTGTCATTTTCTTCTAATTTGAAGTTTGTACATCCTAACACTGTACATTTCAGGTAACATATTCACAATGAACAGAATTAATGTGACAGCCTGTTAAAACAGGAAACAGCTGATTACTGGGCCGAGTCAGCCCAGTGCGCTACGCTGTTTCAAATCAAAGACAATGGAGCCAAACATTTTGGATATCAAAGCAACAATCCACCTCTGGATTAAGTTTAATTTGCCCATAATGGGAGGAACTCTCTGCTCTGGGTGTCTGTGCCGGGGAGTTTTGGATCTATGCAGTTTTACAGCATTAATGGTTTTAAGTCAAGTCTCTGTATCAAATGCTCTATTTTTATAGGAAGGCATTACAGTAAAAGAACACTTTTAGAACCTTTCTTTATTATAACCACTGATTTATGATGGAGAACTGGATTGCTCATGACATCATAAAAGAGAAGCCGCCACGCCACTATATTGGTATTCCCCAGTATTCCCATACATTCTATTGAATTAATAGGATAAAGTATGAATTTAATGAGAAAACATCACCTAACAAGCCTGCGTTTTTAAATCTGAAGTATCCCAATACATTCTTACAATGCAAAGATGATAAACAGCTATTTTTTAAAGTCTGGAATTTCCCCGCTTATTAAAAATGTATGTTCATTACAGTATCGAACATCAGATGAACACAAACATCAGATGGACACGACCTCAACATATATATAAAAAATGACAAAGTGCTCATACTAAAATCTGAAGATTTATGTTTTATATAAAAAGTCACACACGACTTCATTCACCTTGCAATTATTCATGGTTTATAAAATTTTGTTATAGTGTTTTTATTTGTACAGCAGGCTTACTGCAAATGTTTTGACAATGATTTCGTTACCAGTATTTGTTTTAAACGGGTAATGATTTAAACGGTGATTCAATTATCAATTTAGCATATACTTAACTTTTTATATTGAAACCATAATGCTAGTAAACATATCTGCATGATTTTGGAGAGTCTGAAATATATGTTGCTTAATCAGGACATAAACAAATACACACATCATAATTTATTAAGAGAAATAACTGACTAAAATCACATACAGTACAAAATTAAAGAAATGAAGCTTTATTTCCAAGATGATGCATGGTAAGTTAAGCTTTTCATTTCATGTATGCATTGCATGTATTATCCACTGTATATTCAAATCCATTTTTGATACTAATACGTTCATGTTTATTAATTCCTGAAAAATTGCATACATAAAGAAATTGGCTATATTATAAACTTTGGAAAGAGTATTATTATTCCAGTCATAAAAAATAATTGTCATAAAGGCTTGACAGATTGACCTGTTTCCTTGACCTTGCTTATAATGAAGGTATTTTTTGTTCAATTAGTAAAAGATATACTATTGGAACAAACTACACCATTTCTCGACCCAATGCAATTTCGGCGGGAAGAGGTGTGCAGGATGCAACACTGACCTTATTGGAACTGTGTACAAACATCTGGAGAGTAGTAGTAACCACGCAAGGTTATTATTTGTAGATTTTTCGTCTGCGTTCAACAGCATTTGACCAAACTTGTTGGTTCACAAGCTTAGGTCGAGTTTTGGTGTGGATGCAAGAATGTCTGCTTGGTTGCTAGATTTCCTTACAAATAGGTCTCAAAGGGTAATGGCGTGCTGTCAGATCTTATAATCACATCTATTGGCTCCCCACAGGAGTGTGTACTTTCTCCTCTCCTCTATATCCTATACACAAATGAGTGTCATAGCCAGCTTGAGAATCGGTATATTCTTAAGTTTGCTGATGATACAGTTATTGTGAGCTTGTTTGTTGGTGAGGAGAGGGGAAAACGAGCCAATAGTTAATTATTTTGCAAATTGGTGTTGAGAGGCTGGTCTACTTCTGAATGCTGAGAAAAGCAAGGAACATGCATTGACCTGCGGCGAAATCAGACAGCAGTTCCATGTACTTTTGTCTTAATCACTTGATACTTTTGATAATCAGATGATTGAATTATATTATATATAAAATGATAAACTAAATTTTGCAGAGAATATGAATAGATTGTGCATGATAAGCCAACAAAGACTTTGTTTACGGAAATTAGCAAAATTTTATATTGAAAGGACACTGATGATTGCTTTTTATTAGGGATATATTGAATCAATTTTAACTTTTTCATTGATTTGTTGGTAAGCCTCTTTAAAGGTCAAACAGAAAAAACTTCTATTAAAGGTTGTAAATAATTGCAGTAAGGTATTGGGTGTGAAATTGCCTGAGTTGCCAGATTTGTTTGATATTCAGATGTAGGGCTGGGTATTGTTCAAAATCTTTCGATCCGGTGCCAATTTCGATACCTCAGTTTCGATACCGGTTCCTAACGATACTTTTTTCGATACCATATGTTTTAAAATCCATTTCAACATCAACACAAATACATTAAACACAAAACTTTTATTTTTCACCTTAAAACAAATTCTGATAACACTTCACACTCAGGATAACATTATTAATACAACTGGTTGTGCTTTTTGGATAGGGGTGTGCCATTCAGGGGCGGACTGGGACCAAAATGTGGCCCTGGACTTTCTGGCCCACAGCAGCCCACCACATCATAACGCAAACGCCCCTGTTTTGATGTCATTTATTAATTTAATATTTAAGTAAACAGTTTGGGGATTGTAACCAATAGGGCAACTGATCCTCCGTTGAAAAAAAAAAAAAAGACCAGCAACTGTTCATTTAGCGACTCCTAGTGAGCGATACATGCTCATCAAGACACAAACGTCTTCTAGAACTCACACTTTGCATTCAGTTAGCAGATCCATACGAATCATGAAATCAAACGATAGCTTTATGTGCTTTACAGATGAACTTGAAGTCTTTATTCATTCGAGATGTTCAATAATAGATAATCTTTGGCTCAGTAATACAAGTTCATGATCCGATTAGTGAACCGATGATTCTTTTGAGTCAATCTTTTAAAATAATAATTTATATTGTTTAACGAAACCAGTGTTTCACAAACTGGATAGATCTGAGGTGTAGGGCTCGCAAAATCGTTAGCACCATGTCAAGGGGGTATCGTGTTTTCCAGTCCGATGGGCTATTGTGAATAGTGATGTAAAATTCCTAACTTGATTCTCATTGTTCACTCGCTTGAAGGGGTGAAACGGATCGTAGCTGATCGATTGCACTTGTTTCTAAATCTTGCTGATTCAAGCGTTTTAAACAATTCACGTGCATTCGGAGCTTGCGCGCACTCATTCAAAGCACGCGCTGCGAGCAGCATTTCAGACAATGCGCGTACAGAGAATGAATTCATCTTTCGCGTATCGTAGCTTCTGAATGAACAAATACACACACAATTATATCAAAATAATTGTCTCTGCAAGTATTGTCGTAAACACAGTCGGTTATGTTTTAAGTGAACGTATACAGTGGCCTGCTGCTCAGAGAAATTCGCTGCACCAGATAAATCTGTCTCTCTCTCTCTCTGTTTTTTAGACGACGTGAAAGGGGGCGTGTTTCAAGATACGCAAGACCAAACTAAACAGGGAAGGAGGGCAAAACACTCATCCAAACAAATGCTTCATTAAATTGGTGGTATTGCCGGCTTAGGTTGCAATACTCTTATCGCATATGTTGCACTTTGCTGACTCGGCATCCACTTTTATAAAAAGTGTAGCCACACTTTAGACCTCTTTGGCATTGTAAAACGGAAACGTTTTGAGAAAAAACAACTACACTTGTGTTGTGTGACTGCAAGTATCTTGGAGAGCCAATCATGGCAAATTTAGGTCCTTACCATGCACGTATGCTACAAGCTCACACAGACACAGCCGCTTGGCACAAAAAAAAATAAAAAATGGCCGCTTGGCTTTTGGAACCGAAATTTGGCACCGAAAGATAAATAATTTTTCGATACTCATAGTATTGAAGTTTTTCGTTCGATACCATAAAGGCATCGAAGTTCGGTACCCAGCCCTATTCAGATGATAAAGAAAGTGCATCACATTATATCTGATGCATCTCTCCCTCTTTACATTTAATTTCAGACCCTCCCTTCAGGATCTTTGTACAGGGTCCCTTTAGTCAAGACTAACAGATTAAAATTTTTGTTTGTTCCATATGCGATTAAGGTGCTTAATTTAAATAGGAAGAGGTAGAAAAATTTATACATTTATATAATTTCCTAATGTGCTATTAATGTTGTGTATGTGTTTGTCTTGTATGTGGAGATATCAAGCTGCAGATAAATTGCCCCTACAGGGAACAATAAAGTTTTTACAATTAAAATATTTTGTGTTGGATCAGTAAACATTTACGTTAACTGTGTCGGCAGTGCACAGCAGAAACACCCCCCGTAACGATTTAAATATACACCATTTTGTACCAGGTATGGTATAAAAATCTAACAAAATAATTTTTTTTGCATTTTTGTAGTAAGTCGATATTAATATATTAAATAAACATAAATAATGTGTGTATGGATAATATATATATATATATATATATATATATATATATATATATATATATATATATATATATATATATATATATATATATATTATTTTTTATGTAATATTAATTTAGATTTAATTATTATCATTACTATAAATAGTGACATTACTATTAAATATTGCCAACATGGTGCCAGAGAAATATTTATATTTTATTAATAAATTTTGATTAAAACAATAAAAAAAATATTTTGGTAGTACCATGTTAGCTAGTCTGCCTTTGTGTAACTGTATATTAAGCATTAAAAAAATTAATTGGCTCTGATTGCATCACATCATGCAGCATCGGGTTAGAACAGAGTGTGAACAGAGTTATTTAAACCTGACGTGGTATTATGTTTTTGCTCTATTACGGCTATGGCACTGAATCACCTGTGCTTTCCCTTTAAAAGAGAGACATTAAAAGATCTTCCTCTCTTTTCCATAAACCTACTTTGCCTGTCTTTTCAAGCTAGCTGCATCTGAAATATAATTGAAACCTAATCTCCACAGAGCTGAATTCTAAACTTACTTTGAGGGGACAGAGAAAGCAGGAAGTGGACTAATCCCCTTCCTCTCCAGAGAAAGGTCAAGCAGCTCTCTAATATGCAGGACGCTGTCCTGTCCCTCAGAGCATCTCTAGTGAAGGCTGAAAGCACTTGATTTATTCCCTCATACTCTGTCGCCCTGGCTTACCGAGACCACACAGGTCTCTGTAAGCCATGCCCGATTTAGCCACCCTGCTAAATAAGTACCTGTGCCCCACAGCTATCATTAGAAGGAGACGTATTTCCCAAACAAACCGCTGTTGATGTGGGAGGTGGAGGGTGCGGACAGCTTTGAGCAAGCATGATTTAGCTTGTACGCTGGCGGGTATAAACCTTGCCCCTAAGAGCGTGTGAGTGAGAGATAGACGACTGCTAGCTGAATGGACTTGACAGAAGCACTTTATAAAAAAAACATGTCTGCCAAATCAAACATATTGACTGTGCTCAAGGGTCCAATAAATTTAAACCCATGGTCTGATTTTTCTCTCTCCCGCTCCTATAGCGACAGACATGGACAATGGATACGCTCTCTCAGGACGTTTCCTGCAGGTCCTTACAGTGGAATATTCTGCAGGCGAATGTAGAACAAAACACATCCTCTGAACCTATAACATGATCACCATTCTCTACTTTGTGCACCTGACGGGGTGAGTTTGAGCAATGTAGACATAAAGGCTCTAAACAATGGAGTAATTTGTGGAGATTAACTTGGCATTCATGGCTTCCCCAGAACATAAATAACAGGGACGAGGTGGACAGCAATTAGCAGAAAGCAAGCTAAAGCTGGAGGGAGTGCTAATCCATTGTCTATATTGTGTATGTGGATTCAAATGCACTATAAATAAAAAAAAATAAAAAAAAATAAACTTACTACAATGTAACTACAGAGAATTAATCTGTGAACATAGTCTTTAAGTAATAATAGTAAGTTGCGTTACTACTGTTAAGGATAAATACAATGAAAGAAAACATTTCTGTCAATTTAAATAAAAAAAAACAAGTGAAGTGAAGTTTACTGTTAAGTGCACAGATGTTAAGACTTATTTTGAATAATAAAATGTATTGTTTAATTGTTAAATACCCTGTCTCCACTACATAGGCCTATGTTTGTCACATCATTGTGTTTGATCACCACATTTGAGTTATCATTGCAAAAAAAAAATAATAATAATAATAATCTGTAGTGTGCCAAGGAGCCTGATAGCTTTAAAACATTCTTATCAAAATTATATTCCTCTACTCTGCTGGCTGAGATAAATTAGCTTTTTTATGGATTGTTAATTAATAGGTGACCTTTGCTGAGCGAAACTTATGTAAACAGAAGAGTTCAAGGGTTTGTTAAGATTTACGCAATAACACGACCCTTGGTGGCAGCATCTAAACAGGACCCACACAGTCTTCATGCGCTCCCACGGGCCCTGATCTTCTTTCTGCCTGGAGGGTCTGGCCCAGATGGCCCCGACTGGGGGGCCCCTCCAGTCAATGAGCTTTGCCCTCTGGCTGTTTATATGACCCCCCAGATGCAGAGCCCTTCTGCTGGCTCGTGAAAGAGATGAGGAGAAATTGTCAGGATGCGCGGAGCAAAGCAGAGTGATATCAGTGTGGCACTGGTGTAACCTTCTCTTCAACAGATGGTGTCATGATTAGAACAGGGTCCTCTCACCTCAGGGACCCTCTGCTGAGCATTGTGCCTTTAGGCAAAGCCGGGGTCTGGCAGACCCGCTGCGCACGGCCATTGTTGCTGCCGTCCAGCCAGTCAGACAGAGGCACCATGCTGGCAGTGATGGGTGCCCACCCAGGGTGGTGTAAAGAGCACAGGCAGCACCACAAACGAGGGAATTCGTGAAAAAGTCAGCTACTGGAAATGTGATGAGGGGGCAACAGCCAGAGGGGTTTGGAGAGCTGTGGGTGCGTGTATGTATCACAGTTGTGTGCCATTCAGAATTGAACTGAGAATTTTTTTGGTTTCCTGAAATTAAGTTCAATTTGAATTGATGAGATATTTAGGATGTTCAGGATGTACAATGTACAATGCATGTACAGACAGACAGACAGACAGACAGATAGACATGTATTTCTGGGCATTGGGCATGGGGTGCAGGAAGGGGTTGGTCTAAGAAAGAATGGCAGCCGAGACATGTGGCATGAATGCAGCATGGGCCTTGTTAGGAACGTAGGGCAACATCTCGCACTCTCCATCCAAGCTCGGAGGATTTAATAGACTAGAAGCCTGGCTGAGTTTTAATTAGCCTTTTGAACAATGTGAGATTATGCACTCGGTTGTCCAGGGATTTCTGATAATAAAACAGAGATGATTGAAAAATAAATAAAGGCCCTAAAACTTTGAAACAGTTTGTACCGGCAGTCTGCCAAACCACACAAGCCTGCACTCGCTCAAGTCTCTCTCTCTCTCTCTCTCTCTCGCTCTCTCTCTGGCTCCCACTCCTTGTTCCCCCCTGTTCATTTCTCTCCCCAACCATCCCACAGTAAAATCCAATTACTCAATACTAACTATTATGAATGCCTTACAACTTTCTGATGAATAAATTATAAGCGGGAAAGCAGCGAAAAGCACCTGAAAGATAAATAACAGAGTTTAATGATTCATTCAAACTTAAGATGCACTGAAGGACTTTTTCCCAATAGTCAATCGATTCCTTTGCTCGTGCATGTAACTTCTTGTTTTATCGAAGACACTAAAACCACATCAATGCACCAGAAGTAAATGCCCAAAAATGGAGTATAGTGTCAAGATGCAGGGGAATGACATCCAGGCGGGGGCTGGGGAGGGTTATCTCTTCATTCATAAAAAGGTTGTTAAAAGCAGGCGTCCTCAGGATGGATGTTTGTACAAGTCCATCAGTGGATGTGAAAGTCCCAGGCAGCCATTTTTCCCTTTCACTCCAAATCTAAATAACAAACTCCAAGCAGGTTCAAGAGAGGAGAGCTGTCTTTGATGGCAGGCGGTTTAAATGGGGAAAGAAGAGCACACAGCGTGCTCTGCGACTGAGATTTAACCCAAGGCTCAAGCTGCTGTTTCTGAGATGTGTCGCACCCAGCCAAAATCTCCATGTATTCACACAGCTTAAAAACTTGAGCATCGTCCTTCAGGGAAATGAAAAGGAAAGCAAATGCAGCTGCATCTTCAAAAGGTCCTGCTTGTCCCATGACTCATATTTTCTCGTCACGCTGTGAAAGGAAGTACGGTCCCTCTCCGACAATCTGTCTGGACCTGCCCCATGGAAAACAGCTTGCTGCCTGGTAGCCGAACATGTGGACTAAACTAACAAAAGAACCAGAAATATTAAGAAGTCAACTCAAAACAGATTTTATCAACTCAAAGGAACAGAAGGAGCACAGTTTATCTCGGCAGTATTGAACGTACGGTATAACAAGAGAAAAAAGTGTGTGATTGATGTACACAGCTTATGATACGAATATTTTAAATGTAATACAAATCATTCATATCGGCAGTGACTGATAAAAGACACAGATCAGATGGCCAGTCGTTTCTTGTAAAATATTGCAGATGCTTTGCAAGACAAATCTGACAAACATATACATCAATGGATAACATCAAATTTGGATTTTACATTTTCACGGGAGAATGAAATCAAGAAGATCTACCATTTATCATTAGTGGTACTTCATATGGCATTTACAATTTTCCTATAAATACTTACAATATATATAAAACATACAACAAGTTAAAGTACTTCAATTACTAAACTAAACTAAACTCTTTAGGAAAAATAATGTCTTGGCTATTAACTGACATGCAGTTGAACTGCAATTACTAAAACTGAAAACCTAATAAATATAAAAGCAAATAAAAATTACTAAAATTATGAAATAAAAGATAATTTATAATATTAAATATTATGACATTACTAAATGACTGAACACTGCTTGCACACACCCAGAAAGCAATGACATAGCAACCAGTCAAATCACCCCATCCATCAACCACCCAGAACACCCTAGCAATGCCTTAAATAGCTCAAACACCCTAGAAATGGCCTAGCAGCACTAGAGGCAGGTTTACATACTAGTTTTGCAAAAGCCAATAGGGCCGAACATGTAACCATGATGCACTCCAAACCTGCTGACAAAGCTGAAGCGAATGTCAGCCCTGTTGTGATATGGAGGACACTCTCAGATTTGATGCAGCCCGTGGTGCTAAATAAAAACCTGCAGACACATAGCTGCCTCAGATCTGCTTGTGAATGCGTCGATATCACAGCAAGCGACACTGCCACACAACCCCATTCATTTTCTCTAACATACTTTTCATGTACTAACACCCTCGAGCAGACACACTACACAAGTTTCTCCTAAATCACCCTATGCGTCGCCGGAGGTTGATTTATACCCCTGCAGACTATGATTTAAAACACATGGGACCGAACGCGTGTGACTCAGTCAGCATATAGTTGGTGAGAGTACATACTGCTAGCGTCGTCGCTACATGTGTGGGTGAAACTCAATGTCTAGCGTTGACCCATATATGCAACAGCGGTGTGGTTTGCTAGCGCTTCCGGTGTTGCGCATGCTGTTTAGCAACTGCTTCATCTCTCCAAGTGTCAGCGGCAAGGCCGAGCTTCACATGATAATTGCATTAAAACCCATGCAGCTGCATTACAGACCCAGGTGCTCCCAGGTCCACAGGGAAAAGGGGCAGCCAGGAAGAGGCAGACGAGCACAGCAGTTTCTTATAACAGCACTGCTCAGGGAGAATTTTGCTGCTACTTACACAAATTGAAAACAGATGCTCATTTGAGGGGAAAATATCCAGCAGATACATGAACTTTTGTAATTACAACGATCAAGTTAGTAGATCAATATGGTTTAATACATTTAAAATACTAATACTAATACTAGCAACTAGGGTTGGGCGATGTCCACAAAATTGTCATCGGAAAATCTCTACAGTCAAATGACAAGGAAAGGAGGAGTTAGGGGGTGTGCCCGAAGCGTGAATCCATATTCAGAAAGGCACGGAAAACAAATAACGATTGCTAACGGTTGTCTGTTAAATTACAGTAGCTACAAAAAAATCAACTTACCACATAAAAAGAGTAAGGAGAGATGACAGAGGACGATGGCGAATGATTTGCAAAAAGTGTGGTACTGCCGCTAACAAAGTTATGTGGAATCGCGAATCTCAAAAATGAAAGGGATTGTGCATTCAAAAGCAGCTTCAATGCCAGGCATAATAGCGGCTCCTTGATGCAATGTATATACAGTATAATTGCCCAACGATATAACTGTGAGAAAGTATTGAAATATATATTTTCCTCCCATCTCAAATGTATTCCTTTTAGGGGTTCTGTAGTACATGTCAATTTCTTTCTGAACACTGTATTGGGATTCGGCAGATTGAAGGGGTATTGTTGTCACAATGCTTGCTCAAAATTGTGATGTCTATCAGCCATCGGCGATGAACGATGACATCATTTATCGGCCCAACCATACTAGCAACATGTCGGAGTCATATTCATTAAAGCTGAATTCATTTACAATTCATTATTATTATATCATAAAAAACAATCATTAATTGTTACTTTTTTGGACTTTGGTGTTTAAAGTGATCTGGACATTGGATTTACCCAAGTAACAAACTCCTTTACACACAAACACACACATTCACTAGATGTCCCCATCACAAGGCCTTTAAACAATCCTGTTTAGCCTCTATTTCCCAGCGCTCTGTAAACGCCCAGTAGATTCAATACATTTCTATTAGCATTTTTAAAGTGAATTAGCACTCAGTAAATTGCTGTGACCCTCAATAGAAATTAAATTGCTTCAGTCTATCAGACCATCAGTGTGATTACATTTGGTGGCTGTGGAATCTTTTCAGCTTTAAACACAATTATGGTATTGTTTGTTGGCTTAATGTCTGTGAAATGGCCAAAATGCAGATTGCCGCATAAGGCGTCTTAAAGGTCAAAGAAAGCTCTGTGAGACAGGAATAAATAATACAGTCAAAATACAGTGCTTAGCGTATTTTAAATAAGTTAACTCATTTTATGACCACAAGACTTAATGTGATCAGTAAATCAAATGTTGCTAATGGCGGGTATATTAAAGTACTTACTTTCTTATTGACTCTAACAGCAATGCATTAACACAAATGCGGGGTGTTCGGAATCGTTAAACGACACTTAACGCTTTAATCAAAACATTTGTCCAAACCCATATTCCTCGCTTAAGCTTTAAATCCCAGTAGGACTATAAGACCTCTTGGCAACATGAAGAGAACTCTCCTGGTTCGAGAGCGACGTTCAGTGCTCACCCAGTGTTTTTGGCCTTAGCCTCTGTGGTCTTTGCTTTTGAGAGGCCAATCGACTCTTTCTCACCCTATACAATCTGTCCATTTTCCCTGTCGTTCATCAACCTTTTCTTTTCCCTTTAGTTTGTTCCAGTAATGGCTTTGAACAAGGCTACTTGAAACTGTGCCAGATTCAAAAAGTGAGAGAGACAAAGAGGGAGGAGGGCGCACAGAGAGAGAGAGAGAGAGAGAGAGAGAGAGAGAGAGAGAGAGAGATGGCGTTTTGATTATTTTTCTAAATGACACTTCAGCCATCCACCCCGGCTGTGTAATTGTGATTACTGTGCCTCTATTTTTGGGTGGCAGTGCTGCGAGCCAGCAACAGTAAATAGCTGATGATCTCCTCTAGCTTTAAGAGGACATAGGCACAGGGGGCTGCGCAAGGTGAAACGCCAACCGTCTCCCGTCTCCCGTCCCCCGTCCCCCATGCTCCAGACCCGCTAATGCACCATCCCTTAACCGAAGAGATGCCACATTTGCTGATCTAAGGTCAGATAGAAGAGCCAATTTAGGCTCTAGATAACCACGCTGCTAAAGTGTTATCGTAACCCAATAGTGGCTATGTGTGTGTGTTCCTCCGTAATTTCCAATGTAAACAGGCAGAAGTAACTGCAACAATCTGATCTTTCATATTGCAGTTAATCTAGTTTGCCGTGGAGTTCAAAGCACAGAGAAATGACTGTTCAAATTAAGAAAACGAGAGGCAAAAGATAGTCCCTCGCTCTATTCTTCCTGGAGGCTGGAATGGGCTCTTGGCAGACATTTAAATGTTCTCTTACACTCGCCACTGTTGTTTAGCGCATGAAGGTCAGCCTCGCTGCCGAAGGCTGAGGTTACTATGGCGATGAAGTTAAGGGGACAGGTCTGTTGAAGGAGGGTGCTAACACAGCCAGACGTGTGACCCCCCAGCATTCAAGGTCATTCCTGAAAAAAAAAGAAAGCACTCCCCTCTGAATACAAAGTCATGCATTCAAATGAGATTGTTTTGTAATGTCTTTTCTGTTTTTCCCCCTGAGAGCAGAGGTGGATGTGGAGTGTGCTAGCCACGGGATGTCTTCAGACCGAGCCGGTGGCCACATGACGACCATTCACCTTTAAGACTGTTCGCCTACTTAAGTTACCACAGCAACGTTTCCACCAACCACTTAATTACACGTTGTACATTTTGGCCAATGCTATAAGTATTGCACTCCTGCCTGTGA